>NW_018744250.1:5000-26268 GCF_001683475.1 Chenopodium quinoa
AACTCTTCTGGTTTATGAACAGAGGACAAAAGGAGAAAGGAATTGTCAATGGTGAACGACTTTTTTTCACCAACCCATTATTTCTCTCTGCTAGAACCCTTAACCTTCAAAATTTTCATGCAAATTCATAGTTTTTCTCCCTTCTTCCATATGGCTCGGGCTTGCAACCCCGAAACCACTCGAATTTACCGTCATTATCTTGCTGGAATCATAAATACCCAGCGAATTACCACCGTGGACGGCATCCGGGTGTTCCAGTACAAGGTAGACTTATCTTCGCTTCCCTAATTTCGTCGGCAAGCCTTCTCCTCTTCCCGGTGACAGGTGTTGTTAGACCGTATACCGTCGTTTATGTGACAAACTCATCTGAAATTTTGGGAGTCGCGGTTCATTGGCGAAGATAGTCTGACCTCAATTTTGAACCAAAACATCACCGTTTTGTCGGACGTAGACGAGGATACTAGCAAATTTCAACAGATGTTTTAGGGAAAGCTTCGAGGTTTGGATTCCGGCGAAGAGTAGAAAGGTGGAAGGAGAAATTGCGGAGGTGGGGAGTCGGGGTGTTTGCGGTGCAGTTTGGATCATAAACCGCACTTTCAAAAAAAACCCTTTTTTAAAACAAAACTTTTATTTTATATTATAATTATTAGTTGATAATTTAAATATTAAACTCTTTTTATTAACCTTTAATTAACTAATAATAAAACATTAGCTCATATATTTTAGTTCTTTTATATAATTTTAATAAAAATATAGTATAAAAATCGCAAACCACACTTAGCGGTGCTTTTGGAAACCGCAAACCGCAGGAATAAAAGCCTTCTGGCAGCATTGATTGAATGAAAAATCCACTTCATTGGTTACAACAGTCGATTCACTATAGTACAATAATGGCAGCTCCTCCACCATGCTACATAAAATGCCATAGCAATTCAGCTCTGCTACAACAATGGAGCTAAGCAGCTGTACAATGGTACGGAATAAAGAAAGCAAACCACGCAATTTGGAGACCTGTGATTGCCCTAAGTCTAGATATTAGAAGCATTCAGGGCCATCATCTTGCATTGCTCATTCATGGCCAATAGCTGGGCTTCTTTCTTGTCTAATAAAGCATGCAACCTCACATTTTCATCCATCAGTTTCTGTACTTCAGCTTCTTTTTGCATTTTCTCCCCCTCCAATTGGGTTGTTTTAGCAGCCAACCTGTTTTAGGAAGAAAAAACACACACACATACACACAAATGTAAATTAGAGTACAGTTTCAACAAGAAAATGAAAACAAACTGCAATTTCTCAAAGTAACATTTAATTGCAAGATACTATTACACTCATAAGAGAAACATATTGAAAAGTAGATTTTGTATTCAATTTTACAATACCAATAACCCTTGAACATATTGAAATCAGTCTTTGAATTCTAGTGATAGAATCAACCTCTGGAGAATATAAACATAAATATACACACTTCACTTTGTCTTCTGATATGGGTATAACAACCTTTATGTCCCCAAAGTCTTGCACCTTTGTCCAGTTTAAGGACAGCCCCCTGACAAAACTATTCAGCTTTTAACGTATGATAGTCGGATATGTAATTATGTAGCCACACCCAACACACATACGAGTGATATAGTGTACAACCAATAACACCAAAAAAAGCAATTTTAACAACTCCTTCCGTATTTCCAAATTCAACTTGGTTATTGTAGCTATAAAAGTCGAGAAGAGGTGAAAATGGGGTCCATATATGCGACTACTTTTGCTTAACAGAGGAGAGAAATAAACAGTAAGGATTAATTTATATAAAATTTGGGCCACACAAAGTGTCATTGTAGATGGAAAAATTGAATAAAGGTAGAAGAAATAGAATGAATAAAGTAAAAGTGAGTTTTTAAAATAACGAATGAAAATGGAAAATGAGTAGAACTTAGGAAAATGGAGGAAGTACTAAGATACTGAATACTTGTATAATACTTTGCAAATGCACCTATTTATTATAACAAAGTAACAACTACAACACAAAACTACCAACACAATTTGCTATATGTCACAACCTGCTAATTGCCCGGCGTCAAAATACATGACATATTTACCACAAAACAAACACATTGTGACAACAAAACAGAGAAATGTTTTAGCAAAATAACCAACTATTATAATACCACTTGAAAAACACCCCAACATTTCTAAGTAGGGATGAGCTACAATTTCGGGTACCTAGAGGTTAGGAACGGGTTCCGATTAAATGTACGTGTTAAAAATTAAATAGGCTAATAGACTAAAAATATATCAATTGGTTTGTGTGTTGTGTGCATACCCGGGTAACTGAAATCAAAAACTAGTACCCGACAAGTCCGATTTTCAAAAATTTTAGCAGCCAATTTGCCCGAGTTCTAAAGTTGAGGAACCGGTCCTAACCAATTTCCAGTCATTCTTTGTGATCACCCCTATATACAAGTAAGATATCTCATTGCTTATACTCTGATCAATTAATCTATAATAAGTTGTCATGTACTTCCAGTGTTTTATTCATAAGATAAAACATAGTCATGTTGGAATCTGTTCAAACTGTCTCAATGTATAATTTCGAATATCACCTATTATATATATTATATATATATATAGAGAGAGAGAGAGAGAGAGAGAGAGAGGGTGGGTTTAGGATCATATAAGAAACCTCCTTAAGGTGACAAGGGTGAGAAATAATCTCAACCATCATATATAGATATACTGTTATAAGATTTGTAAGCATTTGCTTGAGGGAAAAACATATGCGGCTTGTAGGGAAACCTATGAAATTTTTTAATTGGATCACTTCACAGACCTATGAAAACTTTTAATCGAATCACTTCACAAGCTTGACTTATGAAAACTTTTAATTGAATCACTTCACAAGCTTGACTTATGAAAACTTTTGATTGGATCACTTCACAAGACAGACCTATGAGAACTTCTGATTGAATCACTTCGCAAGCCAGACCTATGAAAACTTTAAATTGGATCACTTCGCAAGCCAGACTTATGAAAACTTTTAATTGGATCACTTCTCTCTAATTTATGGTTTTCTCTCTCTCAAATCAAATCTTAATCTGTCAATTGATTTATGTTAGGTCAATAATTTCAATTTTTGGAATAAAATCATTTGATTTTCTCCTTTCTACATACTCTTCTCCATCTAAGTTACAAACAATTTTAGATTTCAAATTTTCAATCAATAAGTAAAGTATACAGGCATAGTTTCTCCCTCTCAATTATCTTTTGCTTTTGGTATCAAGCTTTCAAATTTTATTAGTGCTTGTGTATTCAAATTATTCATAATTAAACTACACAAACTTTGGTGGCTGGTGTGAACGATTTATAAAAGCAGCAATAATTTGAGCTTTGTTTGTGGACTAACAGATCAAAAATAACCTTCTAAAAATCACTATAATTCAAAGCAACAAAAAAAATAATAATGGTGGCAAAAAAAAATACGGAGTACAATATAAACAATTGAGCAAATACTAACCGTTCAAAGAGCTTTTCAATAGTTTGGAATTGTTTCTCAGACGAAATGAGTGTTTCTCTAACACTGATGAGACTACTGACATATGATTTCAGAGACTCAAAATCACGCTTTACGCGAGAAAGTTCCTGCTCATTTTCTGCAGCTCTTTGTCTTTGCCTAGATGTCTCTTCAACCAAATCTTCAACTCTCTGCCTCATCTCATTCAATATACAGTTTGTTCCAAAAGCAAATCTTTCCATCTCCTCCAACTTCAAAAGACATGCTTTCAAGTTGAGTTTCCTTCTTCTTAATTTCTTCTTGACTGAAGTTTACTTTCTCCTTCTCAATAGCAGTTTCAGACTCTGCAATTAGGACCCTTTTTAACCAGAGTTTCCATCACATTTGTTGACCATATGCACAGATTTTAATAGATCACACACATAGGCTCCATCTTTATCACAAACAAGACCACTCTGATCACTTGTTCCGGTAGATGTTACATCACCAAGGCCATCAAAAAGACAAAATATCAGTATATTTAGACCAACTAGATAATGGAATTCCGTCCTTGTCAACAAGCCCTATCCCTTCCAACTGCTTTATCCCACAAGATGCTTGTGCTAAGTGCGGAACCGCCATTGTTCGTGCTCTAGTCTTCAAATAGGTCAATAAAGTTGCCGCTGTTTTCACTCTCCGTAATAAAATATCCAACTCGTTATCTGCCTCCACTTCAGACCCGGCAATAGAGGCTTTTACCTCCATACATTTTCAGTTGCAATGCATCAACTTGAGATTCACATCTTTCCATCTCCTCCTTCCAAATTGCATTCCTTTCACCTAACCGAGGCTTCAAAACTGATAAATCAGTATGCTCCTCTGCTGCCATTTCCTTTATACAGTCCCACAGAATAGCCTTCTTACCTGAGAAGCTCTAGAAGTAGGCAATACCCGTAATCATTATAACATAACAAAGATTAATTAAGCATACTTGTGAAACATTCTACAAGAGTCAAGACTTCTGCATACATAAACATGTGACAGACGGTCAGACACCAATATTATTGTGGAGGGGTGAGAAGCTGAGAACAGCTGCTAGATCAGTTTATTATACAACAATTACATGAGAAAAAAATAAATAAATAAAATAAATAAAAGGAAAAAGTGATTCAAAACTATTCAGACAATAGTAAAGCTCCACCTTCAACCTATACAATCAAGCACTATATATGGGGTAAATCATACCATACACCAACCACATAATTTCTCAAATGATGCAACAACAACAACAAAGCCTTAGTCCCAAAATGATTTGGGGTCGGCTAACATGAATCATCATAAAAAAAATAAATTTCTCAGATGATAAAGAAACAAAAATACTAAGAATTTAAAAGGACATGAAGAGGTAATTTAACAAATAATTAAAAAAAAAAAACCCAGATCAATTAAAAATCAGAAAGTAAAACCCTAAAAGGTAACTAAAATAATAATGAAAAAAAATACCCATTAGCAGTACTGAAAAAATCAGAAAGATCTAAGCTTTAATGAAATTTAAAAAAAAAAAAGGAATTCTAATTTCAGGGTTTTGGATATGTTCAACAGATAGGAAGACATAAGATAAAGAAACGCACCTTGAGGAGAGAGAAAGAGAAATGAAAATTAAGAGCTGTTGACGCCGGGTTCGATGAAGTGAAGAATTTGACTCAGGGAAAAGAGAAAAAGATGGAAGATGATGACGGGATGTCCGTCTTTGTTTGCAAGGACACCGATTTGGTAAAGGTGACCCCAACGAGAAATTAAGGGAGACAAACAGAAGGCATATTGGGCCGGTGGTTAGCCTTTTCCGTTTTTTTTAGGGAAATTCTCAATGGTAGTTTTTGCTTATTTTCAATTGTAGCCAAATTTTTTTTTGATTATCTTTGGTAACCCTTTACTGTTAAAAATTTACATCCGTAACCTTATTAAGCCTAAAACCGTTAACTAACCGTTAACTTTAACCATGGTCAACTTTTTTGTCTCTATTCAACCATTCTCTTTCCTTAGCTTCCCTTCTTTCATGGCTTCCAGCCTGCCACCACCCAACCCCAAAACCCCCACGACAACAAGCTAACCACTACCCCTATCTTCTATCTATCCCTAAAAATACCACAACAGGCAGCCGCCGACGCCCGCCGTAGCCAGGCCAAAGCCCAGCCACAACCGCAACCAATTGATGGCTTGATGCCCAACCACGGCAGCAGCAGCCCTCTGCCCCGCCCTTAAATTTGCCGACTTGCTTCCCCTGCTGCTAGTTTGAGTGTCGTAGTAGATTGACTGAGCACCCTGCCTAGCCGTAGCAATGCCTAACGGCGTAGCCAGGCAGAGTGCCTAGCCACGCCATTGGGGTCTGGGTTGGGGTCGGGGTCGGTGTTTGGAGAGAAAGAAAGGGTCGGGGTTAGGGGAAACATCGTGGGGTCTGATTTGGATTTGCCGGCATGAGGGGTTGTTTCGAAGGTGGACGAAGGGATTGGGGATGTTGGTCGACGGTGGCCAGCGGGATTCTGGTCGGGTAGGTGGTTCCTGGGATGCTTGTCAATGGAGGTCAAGGCTGGTTGGGGATGGGTATTTTATTTTCTTAATAATTTAATTTTTAAAATTAAAATAGTTAACATTTTTTTCCTTTTTTTTTTTTTTTTTTTGAATAGTTTAACCTTAGTTGAGTAGTAAGTTAGATTTAACGGAAAAATCATCATTAAGGTCAAGGTTGTAAAATAATGAAAGTTTAGGGTTACCAAAGATAATCGAAAAAAAAAATTGGCTACTATTAGAAATAAGCAAAAAACAGGGGGCTACCATTGAGAATTTCCCTTTTTTTCTACTCCATTTTTTAAAAAAATTACAATATGTTGTTGGAGAATAACCTAATTAATGACAAGTCTAGCTATTTAAAAAAAATAATTTTTTTTTTTTTTCCGTTTCCAAGGATTTGAGATTTGAGGATAGTGTTCTACTCTTCTCTCGAGTTTTTTTTTTACCCAAAAACTTAATTTTACAGGTTAAAATATATTTACCGATTTTCTATCATAATTACTCAATAATAGAGCAAAGGTTATTCTTATTGTTTGTAATTTTTTGTATATTTATTAAATAGAGTAAAGGTCAAATAGATGTTGTTTAGTATAGGTTTAAAAAATGAAAACTTGTTTTTTTTTTCAAAATGCATCAATTTGACTAGCTAATTTGTAGAGGTGATCAATGGGCGGTCGAGTCGAGGTCATAAAAAGTTGTCCATTTCTCAGGCCGGGTCGGGCCAAGCTTCGGGCCAGAAAACATGTGCCCAAACTAGTCGAGCCATACGGGCTTTTTGGGCCAATTTCGGGTCGGGCCAAAAAAATCAACTACAAATGCAAAAAATCCATTTCCCAAACCCGTCCAGACTATATGGGTTACTCGAACAATGTTATAGGGGGTTACTTTTTTTTTTACAAGTGGTAACATGGTGTGGCCAGCCGCACACAAAATGCGCTGTCTAATAATATACTCCATATTATATATTACTTCCTCTTATCTAAATTAAAGATGACATAATTTGACTTTGTGCATTATTTACATAACTTGCTTTGACTTCATTTTATGATGTCGTGTTGAGAAAAAATATAGTATTATATGTGGGGCTATGTTAAATTCGTTTCAACATCTATTTTTTTTAAAATTAATATCAATATTTTATAATTTTTGCTCATAGACAATCAAGGATATTTATGTTAGAAAGTATGCATTGGAAAACACGTGTATGTTTTATGTGTTTTTCTTATATAATTCTGACTTTTATATTACTGCCTGAGATAACCTTAAACTTAAAAAACTCATCAAATTGGATGAAAAACATAACAATGTTAATTAATTTCATATTAACTACGTTTTTTTATTAGTTGACACCTTTCTTTAATTTTATCAAGTTTGCCAATACACAATTCTAATGATTGATATCTCTTATTATTGACATTATTTCATTATATTTTGAGACGATTCAAACAAGATCCCACATGACTATGTTTATTGTAATTATAAACACAAAAGCTAATTAACGTGTAGTTTGTGATTAGTGCAAAAATCTAACGGTGTTAACTAAAACAAATGGAGGAAGTAAATTTTAAGCTAGCATGGGAGAAATGAAAGAAGAGGAAGATAATAAGTAACTCCTTATCATCTTCCTAAGTCTTCATTTATTTTCTTATTACAAATTTGTTTCTTTTAGTTTTTTTTACCTACATATTTTTCAATTGATGTTTGATTTGATTTTAGTGGATAATGTGAAATAGTAAAAAGGTTGGTTTTAATTTTAGAAGCTATGTGAATTGAACATAGAGTTTGGTTGAAGTCGCCTTTGAGCATTGTATATAGTCTTGAAATTGAGGATATATAAAGTAAAAAAAGATCATCCATTATTATCTAGAAAGAGGGGAAAAAAAAAGCTCTTATATATTAAAAAGAAAGAAAAAAATGGAAAGCGATAGTGAGAGAAGAGTGAAGAAACTTTCGTCAGAAGAAGAGGACCTAATGCGCGCAAAGATCGAATAAGAAATTTAAAAGAATGCCGGAGAATTCTCCCATGGATACCACTAGGGTTGAACTGCAGCCTGAGAATGTGGAAATGGACTCTTTCGTGGAGAACACGCTGGTGGTAAAATCACCGAGCAAATCAAAGGTTTCATATAGCAATATGATAAGAAGGAATTCAGAGGAACAAAAATCAGCATCCAAGGGATTCCTGGACAATGATCTTGATTCACATGATGATATTTCCAAAAAAATAAAATGAGAAAAAATCTAGTTGATGTCTAACATAAATTTTTTAAATGTATCTGCTTTCACAATATATTGTTTTTCTTTTATTTTTTAAAATAATAAAGTAAAATCGCAAAAGTGACACAAAAACTTATGCAAATTGTGAAATAAATATAAAATGAAATATTTAATCTCAGATATTAACTTGGACTCTCTCGGAAAAAAAATGTATATCAAATCATAAAAACAAAATATTAAAAAAAAAAATACCAGGGACTCGGGAGGACGAAGTAGCAGTTTTTTTTTTTAAAAAAAATAAAATAAAATACTCGTAAAAAATAACTGGTGGTAGTAAAAAATAAAAAACGGATTAAAACCCAATTTTTTTTTCCCGGAAAGATATTAGGGTTCGTCGCTTGGAATTCGTGAGGAATTTTCTTTCAATCTTAGCAATCCAGAAGGGTCAAATCTCCCTTGTTGTTGGCACGAAAACCATATCAGTAAGCTAAAGGGAGTAATAATTTTATTACTCCGTTTTTATTTTTTTTGAATTTCGCCATTTTAATTTCTGTTTTTTCTTGATTAATAATTTAGGTAAGTTTATGTCTCAATTTATATATCCAGTGACATGTATTAAATTTGAAATTGGTTGTCGAAAATGAAGATGATAACAATACTCGTACTTCATAGTATATGAGTGCTATATTTCATTATTTTGGGTATCTTGTATTAACTGATAATGGTGAAGCTAAGTTTTTGATCGATTTTATTACTTTTGGAAGGTGTCGGGCATTGTGATCATCGTGCAATTCGGCTATAAATTTTGTTTCGATTTGCAATGACTCAAGTACCAACTTCTGCCCCAAAAGATGGGGTTGATCTATCTGATGGCAGCGGCTCGCCGCTTAATAAAGCTGAAAATTCTCTGGAAGAGAGAGAGAAAAAGGTTTAGAGTAATTGTTTTCAAGATTTACTGAAGAATAGTTTTTTTTTTTTTTTTTTTTTTTTTTTTTTTTTTTTTTTTTTTTTTTTTAAGGGAAGTCAGTCATGTTTATTTCTACTCTGTTCTAACTTTAAACAATGGGTTATGTCAAGAATTCGAGTCGAAGAGTCAAGGATGTTGAAATTTCCGTGCCAATTGTTTTATGGAACCATTGCGTTTTGGCTTGGTCGGAAGGCAACTGAGTGAGTTTGTGTATTTTGATTTCACTTATTGCCTACCTAGTGTTTGATAACTTGTCTAATTGAATTTTTAATTATTTACTTATTTTGTTAAAAAAAAAAATAATAATTTAGGTCTCAATCACATAAATGGACAGTCTATGTTCGTGGGGCGACAAATGAGGATTTGAGTGTTGTAGTTAAGCGTGTTGTTTTTCAACTCCACCCGAGCTTCAATAATCCTATCAGAGTTGTTGATTCTCCACCTTTTGAATTGTCTGAATGCGGTTGGGGTGAATTTGAGATTGCCATTTCACTATACTTCCACAGTGATGCATGTGATAGGAAATTGGACGTGTGAGTAAATTCTCTCTGTTTTCTTTGTGCTCTGACTAAAGGGTGGATCTCATTAAGTATTTAACTTCTCAACAGATTCCACCATTTAAAACTGTATTCCTCTAGAACAGAGTGGTCCTCAGTCTACCAAGAAGCCTGTTGTGGTGGAATCATATGATGAAGTTGTTTTTTCCGGATCCTTCAGAGCTCTTTCTTGCTCGCGTGCAGAATCACCCTGCTGTTGTTGTTCCTCGGCTTCCTGCAGGTTTGGAGCTACCACCCTCTGGTTATTGATGTGATTCTGCTTTCATTTTTTTAAAAATTATTCATATTCATGGAAAGACTTTTTTTGTAAGCTTGCTTAACTCTTTAATTGATGCATCAGCTCTGACGGAAGAAAACAGTGATCGGAGAGGGAACACTAAAGATCACCCTCTAGGCCATTGGTTTATGAATTTTTTCAGAGGCAGATGAACTGCTCAAACTTGCCGCAGCTCGTCAACAGGTAAATGCGGTCATCTGGTTTCTATATTAATCTGTTTTGGCATTATCGTAAGTTTCTAAATTTGTTTTATCGTAGGATTGGTTATGTTCTTTGTGATAAACTCTAAATTAGTGCTTGGTTTAAGACAGTTACAGTTTCTGATGTGTGTGTGGTGATTACTTGATTTGCACCCATATAGTAGATTTCTTTTTGCTTGTTATACTGAACTCCATGCACTCACTTGTATGGTAAGAGGTGGACTCTGAACCATATTGTTGTGGTGTTGTGGTTGGGTTTTGAGTTGACCTTTCTCAGTTTTTTGTCTTCGAGCTTGGAATGGCTAGGAATAAGTTCTGGTAATGTCCAAACAACAGTTTATCATATTTTCTGCAAGGATAGAACTTACAGTGGTAGCCGAGGGAGGTGTTTTCTTCCCAATTGATTTGCATCAGCACAAAGTTGCTATAAGTGCTTTCACATATTTTAAAGTTCTTGGTACGTTAGGCAATTTGGCTATAGTTTATAATACTTTGAGATCTTATATTTGTACTTTAGGAAATGTTTGTTATATTTGCATCTGTAGTGGGACAAAAAGTCTGCGAACCTACGTCCTATTCTGTTTCCTATCTGGTAGATTATCTTGGATTCTTCTTGATCATTACTTTGTATCATACTTTCAAAAAAAATATATAAAATTACTTTGCATCATAGTTGTCTACTTACTAATTACAACTTTAATGCAATTGAATTCAAGCTGTTTGAACAATAGAATGTTTGTCTATATAATTGCCATTGTATATTAGTGTAGAAGTATAAGCTATGAACAGCCTGACTTCTGATATAAATTTGTCAGTTGTGATATAAGAATTGCAATTAGTACTTCTTACTATTGTAAGGCATGACCGCATTACTTGTGAATTTGTGATAGTGGATTTGTGAATTTGTAATTTCACATGTCCTGAATTATTAGTTGTGATTTGGATTTTTAATTATGGTATATGATTGTATTATGTGCTTGAAGATTTTGAGCCAATAAGACCAGCCACTAGCTTGAGTATCTTTCTCCATTGTATATCTCTTTGGTTGGCCTTTTCCCTCTAGTAAGCCAAATAAAGATGGTAAATTCAACATTTTTTTTGGCCGAGGTTAAGGCACATAATGTACCCCTTTGCCCAACACCAGAAGTTAAATAATAAACTATTTACCCATACAGAACTGCATTCCTGCTTGAGTGAGTGCTAGTATTAGGATGTATCTTGTAGAAGTCACTCGGTTGTCTTGGTAATTATGGATGACATTGAGTTACTTGGTCAATTATTACTATGATGATGATGATATACTATGAAACCAAAGTAAAACATGTCCCCATGCATAACTTTTATGCTGGATATGTCTGACATTTTGTTTTCGCAATTGCGAAGAGGCTGCCTTGATCAGACTCTATGGGAAAATGCATTGTCTATGATGCTAAATTTTCAAGAACATGGTATACACATGCATAGAAATTCTGCAACTGCATATATATTGTGATTCAATGTAAAACATTTCCCCACTCATAACTGCTACTTTGGACATGTCTGACATTAAATTGTATGCCAACTTGTTTTTGCAACTGCAAGGAAGCTGTCTTAAGACTATGGAAAGAGACACTGTCTATGATGCTGAATTACTAAGAGCATGGTATACACATGCATAAAAATTCTTTATGCAACTGCATGAGGTGATTTGGTTCCGAAAGTATAACCAATGAAACCACTTTTGCATAGTCATAGTAGATTACTACAACTGGGTTCTAGACACTTGATCTGTTTGTAGTATATGTTTGTTTGTGTTTCTTGTTTCTCTATTGACTGCAGTACATAACATATTCATATTTCTTGTTCATATGTGCATTTTTTTATGCTCATCCATAGATAAAATAATGTGCTCACTATGTTATTACCTATACGCGCTCATTGGAAACTAACTTCAATTTCTCAAACTTGTATGATGTAACCACTTATGTTGAAGAAGCTATACATTTTGGTGTATTTATCATGCTTCAAACCTTCTGATTAACAATTAATAGTATATTTTTTTACAAAAAATTATGACACCTTGTAATAGGTACAAGCTCATATTGTTAAGCTAAGAAGACAAATGAGTATGGTGGAAGGCTCTTCTGGGACTGCGGATCCTGCCTCAGCCTTTTAAATGTATTTTCTGACTAAGAAGAAATAGCTCCTTGTACCAGTTTTGCTTGTGGTGAAATTTACAATTAAGACTTCATAGTTTAACATTTTCTTATCTTGTAAATAAGTTCGGAGTAAATGTATTTGACACAGTTGAGGTCGTCAATTGTTTATGGATATGTTATGTGCTACATTACGCGCTGTTCCTCATAATTTTAAAGACATTATCCAATTTACAAAAAATTCGAAGTACATATTAAAGTGGGGCTTTAGAGAGATGGGCAAAAATATGACATATACAGTCATGCAAATTGGCCTGTATAATTTAATCTTTTATTTTGAGCATAACATAAAAAAAACAGAATGAGAGATCAAATCTTGTTTTATATATCCTAAGATAGTAACCATAGTTACCAACAATCAAAACAAGATTGGAACCGTTAAACACTACTATTGTTTATTACCTTAGATAGTTACCAATTCTTTTTATTTGCATTTATTTATCATTGGATATCAGAGTAATTCAAATCAGGTCAAATCAGGTTAACTTAATATTATTTGCACTTTCGTACCATATTTGTATCCGCCTACCTTATTTAAAAGTTTGTGATGAAGTCAATTATTTGCAGCAATATGAAACATGAAAAATTTCGTTACATTATTGAATCTCGCCTTGACATCTTTCCCTTCTATCCACCTTTTAACTGTTCACTATAGTACATTTCAAATGAACCTAACAAAATGGAACTGTACAAGGTGCTCCAACTCATTTTTGCCCATGTAGTATGTCCATCTAACGGCTACAACATCCTACCTCTAATTAGTAATTAGTACAATAATAAGATTATCAAATTTCTGACATATTTGCAGATGGCAAAGAGTGAAGAAAAAGGAAGTTTCTGTATCTAGAACTTGAAGCTCCACTTCGCTGGGCTTCGGTAGCTTTGGCCTTGATAATTTCTAATCGAGTTTTTCATACTAATTATAAAATGCAAAACTTGATATTTACAGCAGCCCAGTTCAAAGTTCAACCTCCTGGAGGTCATCCCCAGAATTGTCTCTATCCATGTGCAGATTACCCAGCAACTGATCACCAGGCATAGACGAAAGTGGGGAAGCTTTAATCTCACTTGTTGAAGGCGGAGAGAATGTATCGCTTTGAACTGCACTCCATGAAGCTGTACGACGAGATTGAGGTGCAAGAGAGCTTATCCCACTGTCCATTGCACCCTTGCTAGGTAAGGTATCAACACTAGAAAACCTCTGCATTGTTCCAATGGGTGCAGGTGCTAGGTTTTGGAAAGGATCACTAGAAGAATTTTCTCCACTTAGAGAAATTTCATTTCCGCTTCCAGAATCAGTGCCTGAAGGCTGTTCATTTGTCGGTGCAGCCATGGGAATGAAAAACTTGGTGCCAGTGAGATTAGCAGGTTTAGCTGATGGTACAGATGGTGCCTGGAACAAATTTGTAGAGGCCCCGCCACCCTTGTTGAAGGTATCCACATACCTATACAGAGTAAAAATTCACTACTGAAAAATATATACAAACTTCACTTTTAGAAAGATTAACACATTATAGAGAATAACAACAATCCCCTCCCCACCTCCAAAAAAAAAAAAGCTCACAAAACTGCTATTTGCAGCAGCAAAGTGGAGGTAGATGTCATTCAAGCCTTAAAATTTAGTAATGAAATCTATACGAACAAGGGGAGTGCTTCTTTCCCTTAAAATCATTCAGTCCATCCGAAACACTGAGGGTGGAGGAGGGATAAAAAAATATGATTGATAATGCAACCAGACAGGGTAACTGAATCAGATCACAACCCCAGCAAAATATTCCAATCACTTCATAAGTTTATTATAGAGTACCAACAGAGATGAGGGACTCTAGAGAGGACGAAAATCAAGAGATAAATAATTCATACATACCTTGATCGTACACCCATCCGACTGCGTGCTGAAAATTGATTTGAGCTAGGCATAGATGGTATAGCAGGGCTGCTTTCAGGGGTTGAACTACTACTAGGTGGATCACCATTAATGGCATGCATTCCATCATTCAAAGCATTCTTCAAGTTATAGTCTGACCTTCCATTTTGGAAGGCAGCAGTCGGTGGTGGTGGCAGAGCAGATTCTTCAGGAGTTGGTTCAGCACCTTCCTCCACCCACCTCTTTAGCTTTTCGTCGTAATAGAATTTATTTGTGTCCCCCAACTTAGCCTTTCATAAAATAAGCATAACCAATCAGTAAGATACAGATATTTCATATATTTTGTGCAGGTACGGAAGAAATCTAAACATAAATATAAATTGTCTTACCTGGCGGCCTTGAAGAGGCTTTAAGACCAATCCAACAGTCTTTTGCAAGATCTGAGCACCAAAGTTAAAACGACCAAAGCGAGATGTTCCTGCTGAACCAGATTGTTTTACCACTGTACTGGAAGAAGTTGCTTCATTTGAAGAATCAACCTGATCCTATTTCATATCAAATTTGAAAAATAAAAGGTTAACAACTACCGTGTGTGTGTGTGTGTGTGTGTGTGTCTCAAGGGATTAGGAAGTACAATAAAAGTACACGAGCATGTGACTATACCGGCTTAGTTTTACCAATATCTGGCTCAGAAATGCTTCTAGTTTGCAATGTCATTTTACTTTCATCTACTGCCCACTGGCTTATGGGCTCCATGGATGCTGATGGAGTCAGTGACGACAGACCCATGGTTGATTGACTGCCCGTTACATTCGTGGATGCTAATGGTGTCAGTGATGAGACACCCATGATTGATTGACTACCAGTCACCTTAGGGCCCAGTGTCTGAAATTGATTTTCACTGCCTTGATAACTACTTTGTGTTAAAGACGAAGGACCAGGTGGCGGAAGTCCTCCAACAACACGATGAGCAGTATTATCAATAAAGTTCAGCAATTTACCCACTATCTTTGCTGGAGCTAAGTTACCTGCATATCCACTCTGAAAAGGTTACCAAAAAAAAAAAAAAAGGTTAGAGAAATTGCACCACAACTCCTTAGCAAAAAGAAAAGTTGAGGTCAAACCTGCTGGTGAGTCCTAATCCTCTCTTCAAGAGATGACAACAACTGTTTCAATGTATCTGCCTCCGGTGATCGTCCAATTTAAGAGATTTGTAAACAGCTTGACAGTATCTGAATTATGCCATCATCTTAAAAAAAAAAAAAATCAAAGGACAAATGTCTTCAACAATTAAACTAAAAGGCTCATATACATACTTTAATGAATCCGAAATCCTTCCAACCTCAGCCAGTATGTGCGCATATATAAGTTTGTATGGCTGCAGTTGAAGCAGGAGAAACTGAGAATTCCCAAGAACCTTTGCATATTCATAAAGCTCTGTCATCTGCAGTAACAACCAAAAACCAAACATAATCTTCAAGATCATTTCTATCACTACATATTTTGCTCCAAAAGAAAATAAAAAATTTAATGGGGAGGCATAGATCTATATGATGGATAGTGAAAGGATGGTGCATAAGAAAAAAAAAAACAGCCTAGATTATTAAGGGCAGAGAGCTACTATAAGCAAACTATTCCAACAGGTTCAAAGCATGAAAGCAGTACGTTCAAAAACAAAAAAAAATTATAGAAGGGATCTATACATTGATGGTCAGGGTGAAAATCATAAGATAGTAACTTAGGTAACAGTTATTCAACTAGCTAAAGTAGTACGCAAAATGTGATAAACTATGACACACGATAAAATTTAAAGTAATATAAAAAAATACAAAGGACAATTTATCCCCGATTTAAGGCATAAATAAATGCAGAGTTCTCTAGCAAGTAGAAACACCACAATAAAAGTCTAACTGCATGCATAGAAAAGCCGAAGTAACTTGTAAAGGAACTACAAGAAACTAAAATAACACCTGAATTGCCTCAGGACTAGCATACGTCCTTGGGAAGTTCCAGTGGTCTGCACCAATGAGACACAATCTTGCACTATCTGAATACTGCTCAAATCCAGCCTCTGCAACCAAGTAGCAGATATGTGCAGCAGTAACCTATACAATTGGACTCATATAAGAATGAAGCTGATAAATCTTCTAACTTTTCTACAACTGTAGACTAATGGATGGAAATGGCAATTTTGAAGTTGCAAACAAAAAAAATAAACAATACTTAACAGCCAACAGCTGCTGCCCAAAATAAAGTGGAAGACATACATCATGTTTTTCCTTCAGTAGACAATCTCCAAGATGGATAATCACAAGATGATCATTCTCAGTTCTATTTGCAGTTATTACAGCCAAATTTTCCTCCCAGTTCTCCAGCATGCTAAAACCTGCATTCTGCTTAGCATACTAAAATTTCAACGTTTAATAAAAGATATTGTAACTACCTCAAGTAAGCATCACCAAAGCTAAATCAAACATTTATGGGACATTCAACATAATTTCCCAGTACTATTGACAGTTCTTACAATTCAATTCTCTTTAAATAGGAAAAATAATCAAAATATACAAAATGCTCCCGCTGCCAATGCCCATAAATAATCTTCATGTTATCTTTTAAGGATACCCATGTGAGAAGAACCCCTTTCACATTTTAATCCTATCAATCAATCAAAGACGTAATCCAATAAATGTGGGTCGGCTCACATTTTAATCCTAACCCCACTAAAATTTAAAATGCATGTCCTAACGTAAGTTAGGTAATAGGAAGATTATTTAAGGTCGGAGGACTATATGGTAAAAACTCAGACAAAGTGAAAGCAAGATATCAAATCCAATAACCTCTTTCCAACGAAGTCTCTTCGTTCTCCCTCCTCCAAACCCATGGAACTATGGAAACCCCTTCTCGTCCTCCCACAATTCCATCCCCTTCCACAACTCTCCTCCTCACCATCCTATTTTAGCAACCCCCTCCTCATAGACCCCCTTTCCCCTGTATGTATAACAGTATAAGTATTGCCCTTAAGTTGAAGCAACCCAGAAACCTTGCTGTTTGCACGAAAAAAAGTTATCTAATTTTCCCAATTGATAATATTTCTGGAAATTGATTTTCCTTTGGCAATGGACAATAATCATATCAAATAATTTATACATCAATGTAATAATTGTCTTGATATATAAGTAGTATATTAATAATGTTTGTAAACTTAGCTAAATTAATGTTGGATGACAGGACTATTGAATTCTTCAACAAATAGTACAACATTAATTTACTTTACCTATTTTACTATAGCTAGAATTAATTTATTTTCTATAATTCTCACAACTTCACAAGTACCTTTCATCTAAAAATGCTTTTAGACTTCTAGTTGGCAGTTAATGGAATCTATTGAATTACATAATCTGGAACCACTCTAAACAGTTTGAAATTCATCTCTTAATAGAGACTAGGGCTTTTTGTTTTAGGCCGGTAAAGAGGTGTGATCAGGAAAAGAGTTGAAGGGGTATTTTAGAGGAATCAGGAACTGAACAACTCAAAGTTTCAAACCGCTGGGTTTGAAGAGCTTTGAAGGTTGGGTAAGATACAGGTAAGAAAGGTGTGTGAAAGAAAGGCTAAGGCAAATACAATTGTGGGGAGGGGGTTCAATGAAAGGATATGGGATTGGGAAGGAAGAAGAGGCTGCCATGAAAGTTAGGGGGGGGGGGAGGAAGGAAAAGGGCAGCCATAGGATTTAAATAATTTTACGAATTAGGGGTTTATTTTCTATGTATAGATTCGAAGGGTGCCAATTTAAATTTATGTATGTTGTTTGAGATCGCCTGAGCGTTTCTAGTTGAGTAAACTATTCAGTCCGTTTGATCAAATTGTTTAGTTTAGGTCCATTCGACTCTAGAGTACTACCTAGCATTTGTGAAGTCTGTTTGACGTAACAAAATCATATAAAAAACAAATAGCGGGTTGGAAAGTGCAACTAGACATCAGTCCTAACCCTTACTGAACCTCTTAACTACCCTAAACTAATGATGTCAATTCTTTACAACGATTTATCAATACGTAAAATTCAATTATTTTTCCCAGTGTTATGAAGCAATAAGAAGCAAAGTTATGTACCTGCATAGACTGTGGCAACATATTTACTGCTTCATACACGTCATTAGCAGGCATCGTGCTGTTACAGAAAACCTCTTCAGGTTTTCTTGCTATCAAAAGGCACAAAGTTCTCAAAGGTGAGCCAACCACTAACTGGCTAACTGCCATTTTCTTCACGGTATCAGCATAAAGCTGCAAATTATACCAATAATCAACTAATTAAATGCATTAAACAAAGTAGCCAGGGAGCCTAGACTGATCTGATAAGAGAAGATGAGAAGTATACAAGTACAAACCTGATCCCCAAGTTCTCGGGCAAGAATTAGAGCAAATCCCCAGAGGTGACCGTCTTGAGCTCGTTGCAAAGCCTCCTTCTTTCTACCAGATATCAGAAGGTTTTGTACCTCAGTAGCAGTAGTCTAAAATAGCAAGTATCCATTTCAGTCTTTCACAGAAGTAATAATACTAGTTATAAAATGAAAGAAATACAGGAAGGTCCAGTATACCTGAATTTGTGCTTCAGAAGGCAAGGTCATCAAACAATTAGAAATTGCATTATAAACATTAAACTGGCCATCACTCCTCTTGGAAGATGCGAAGAGTTTGGCAACGGCTGATTCGGGAAGGTCATTTTCCTGACATATATGGAAGAAAACGCTTTTATTGATAAATATTTCTGAGTTCTGAAGATTTGAACGGCAAGTAATGTGACCGATCAGGAACCCATGCTTCATTTATTCTCAATTCCCACCAACCACCCCCCTCCCACCCACGTAGTCACATAACACACACACACACACACACACAGAGAGAGAGAGCAAAATCAACACTTGAATATCAGAAAATAGTGCCATATAAAAAGCCAATAAAGAATTCACTCAAATTACAAGGTTTGCTTCTGAACCAGAACATCTAATTTGTAAGTAAGAGCATTAAACCTTGAAGCACTTGTTTCTACGTTGAAAACACTCCTCACAACATACAAAATTACAAAGGTGAATGCTTTTTTTTAGTTTCCTGTCCCCTGCTCAAGCACTCTCATGTACTATTTTACAATAACATTCTCCAGCAAAGTTGTTCAGTTGCCAATAAAAGAAATCTTGTAACCTCAACTCTCAATTCTTCCGCATCAAAAACTAACTCCTCTTATCCCTCTTAAATAACCTAATTATTGCACCAGCAATAAGTCTCAGAAATAGGCATCATACATTGGCTCAAACTCACTAGATTAAATAACCATGCGTATGAATTATCTCACAAAAAAAAAAAGGGGAAAAAAGTGCAGATTCGGTTGTAATGCTGAATTTCCATTTCAAAAGACAACCTCAACTATGAAAATATTTCTAAAAACTATAAAATTGCTTTTAATTTGAAAAGACAACCCAAACTTAAAACTATCCCAGTTAAATTTTCCAAACAAAAAATGCAAAAAAAAAAAAAAATTAGGTATGGGATTTGTTGCCGAATAATACTGAACTTAATCCTGAACTAAAACAAGCAATCCCTTCTCCATTTCTTTCAGCGTGCAAAAGGGCCAAGCAGTAACTCCCAAATACCAAACTGAGAGAACTTACAAACTGACCATGCATCAATAGCTAATGAGCCCCAAAATGTAAACATATTCATACCAAAATAAAATCAGTTCACATGCAGTTCAAAAGTTGCGGATTGCCCAAAGGAAAATGCTATAAGCACAATCAAAGGGGGAAAAGCCACTGGGTAGTTCACAGTGAATGCCAGGAAAGAAGCAAAAAACTTGTATTATGTAAACTCTTCAAAATAAGAGAGGGGTGGGGGGGGAGTGGGAGCTACTAACAGTTCACAATCAATAGCAGATGCAACAAAGGTAAAAAGATTCCAACACTATAGATCAGCCACTTCAGGATTCAAAAACATATATACCTTCAGCCCAGTATCCCCGCCAAAGGATCGAAGTTTTCCATAGTGTTGACAAGCAATTTTTAGCAATGAAAGAAGCAATTTCGAACCTTGACGTTTACCATAATTCATTTCCAGAGATTCACTGTTTGATATCTTGTCATCAATCCATTTATTCATATCTTTGCTTCCCACATTACCACATTAAAGGACCAGGAAAGGACTGATTACAAAGAATGGAAGTAGCTATAAGCACTTGTCTCAGAACAAGATGGATCCTTGCTCAAACTCACAACTTCCATCAAATTGAGCACAGATAAGAAGCATCCATCACTATCCTGCAAAAGGGGGAAATCACCAAATGAGGTCCAAATCTAAGATGAGAACTACATTAACTTGACATAGTAAAGCATAAATGAGTGAATATACCTTGCTTCCAAGTGCTGAAAACCCACCAATATTATTATCTTTCATAACTACAAGCTTCCCCCCAAACCCAAAAGTAACTAAAGCATGAGGAGGCCGACCTGCAGATGACCTTCCCTCACTTGGTGTATAAGAGACATGTGAGCATTAGAAAATAAGGGTTGGGGAACAGCAGCTGCATTTTGACTGCTGTAATGACCAGTTGGGTATTGAGTTGGCTGCTCATTTTGCAGAGCCTTGAGCATGATTAAACAGCTGAAAATTATTCTCAGCAGAAAAATTGCTCAAGCCACCAGCCCAATTAGAATTATCATTACTCTGACTTGTTTGCTTGTATGTTTCCAAAGATCCTGTGGAACCAGAGGGAGTCTCTTGGCACAATTGATTGTTACCGTAGCTATTGTTATCATTGAATCTTTGCCACGACGGAACCACACTAAAATTGGTAGTAGCAACAAAATTTTCCAGGCCTTCACCTCTGGGACCTTGTAGCCCATCATTGTTAATGCCCTGACTACTAGTACTACTAGCATGAGTATAACCTGCTGA